>NC_056732.1:922444039-922489039 GCF_019279795.1 Protopterus annectens
AAAGCTTATTGTGTGTTTTTCTAACTTTGCTTTGCTGTTGTAAAACTTGTTTTTCTGATTCTGTGTAAGCCCAGTATTTGCACTAGGCTGCTCTACACACAGCGGCAGTTAGCAGTGCCGTGTATAGATGCAAATACTTTCAAATTAAAATTTCCCTTAGAATAACCATCTCTGCAACCTTCCCCAGTCCCCCACTGCTCTAGGAACATATGAGTTGCAGACAGAGCAGCATCACTTTGTTGGATAGCTACAGTTTAAACTGAGTACAGCACCCATTCTTCATCTGTGTGCTATCTTTCTAGTTCAATTAAATCTCCCCATGCTTCTTCCTGGTTGATCCCTTAGTAAAAAACCTGAAACCATGGCTTAGCACTTTCCTGCTATCTCTGTGGTCAGCCTGGTGGACATGGGTATCCTGAGACAATGTAGCAATTGCCTCATGTGTACTGACAACTGCATAATACTAAAACAAACAGACAAAGTATGTAAGAGAGATGTAGTTACACTATAAAAACTGAGATATGACTCTCACATACTGACAAATCAAATGACAAACAGGTTATCAGCACACCCACATCATTTCACTCACAAAATAAGGTCTCGACACATAAACCCACATATGTGCTGGTACTCACAAGTAATTTACCAAAACCTCAGAGACCTCCCACATGTTGACCTCACAACCCACATTCAAACACCAAGGCAATGCCAACCACTACATATAAAAATACACATCACAGTGTCTCCATACACAAGTCCCAAGGCAAAACAAAACAGATTCAAAAGTCTTGGTCATAGGAGACTTCATCATAAGACATACAAGCGCCCCCTTCACCAGGTTGGATAAAGAGAGGGTTATAGTCAGTTGCCTGTCAGGGGCCAGTATTCATCAGATTATGCAGGCACTCAACTCACTCAACTATAAGTACCAGTATGGCTCCGTTATAGTCCATGTGGGTGTGAATGACCTGAGATGTACTTTCCTAAACTATATGAAGAGAGGCATGATGGACCTCTCTGAATATGTGTTGCAGGCTGGTATAAGCCTCACACTGAGCAGTATTCTACCCTCACCAAGAATGATACCACAATGCAAACAGAAAATAACTGACTTCAGTAATTGACTTAGCTACTGGTGTTATTCCAAGGAGATCCAGTATTTGTCACCCTTGGATGATATGATTGACAGACTACCTTTCTTTACTATAGATGGTCAGCACCTGCTATCTCTAGGCTTTTGAATACTGGCCAAAGCATTAGCCACCCCAATAGCATCTTTTTAGGCAGTGCCAAGTCAACAGACCTACCAATGTAAAAAAATATTCTATTGTAAAGCTGAAGGCACTGCTGCTCAGTGCTAGGAGTCTTAACATGGCATGTACCTCACTAGACACATGCAATAGCTGGAAAGACCACAAAAGTACCTCACAAAGAGGATCCTAGGTTTTAAACACATGTCCTACACAACAGACTCCAAAAATTCCAGCTATTCTCTGTTTCATATTGTCTACTAAGAGGCGATCTCTGCTTGACTTACAAAGCCATGTCTGACCCAGCTTTGTTAAAAATGCTACATCTAAAGAAATCCCAGTCCCTCTACACCACATGCTCTAGAGACCTCAACCTCAATAACACAATCAACAGAACATGCTGGAGGGACAGGTTCATAACCCAGAGACTGCCCATACTCTGGAATAGACTTCCCATACATACCAAGCAGAACACCTCACTGGTCCTCTTCAAGAGAAATCTTGATGAGTGGATGGGAAATAGAAAGTTCTCCCCAGGGATCACTCCAGTGGCTCTACTTGATAGAGGCACTGGGAACTAATGAGTGGTGGCATGATGCCAGAGCACTTCTATGGGCTAGGCTTGTAAAGACTACAGGGCTATTGGCCTAGTACACACCTATGAACCTATGAACCAATAAAACTTCACTCCCTGGAACATCTGCTTACCCTAGAGAATGCTGACATCTGTGCAGTTAGTGGGATGTTGTTCAAAGTTGCTGAAAGTATCCCAGCATTGCAAGGCTACAATGTCTATCACACATTCAGACCATCCCCTGACAAGGAAAAAAATGAAAGGAGGAGGTATTTCCATTTACATGAAAAACAATCACATCTCCAGATTGATCAAGAAGGATGACTCGCTTAAGCTACTTCATGTCCAATGGACCATAGGTAAAATCCCCCACTATATCATTGCTAGCTACAGGTCCCCAACCATGAACCATGAAAACCAATTGACATACCTGAAGTTACCAGAAACACTTACCACTCAGTCCAACACAGTGCTCGTGGAAACATATACAACCACTAACATGTAGGCTCAGAGATTCCAGGACTTTATCAATGCAAATGCTCTGCAACAGTTGATCTGAGCTTCCACTAGCAGATTAAATATCCTTGGCATCGTACTCACAAACATGTAGAACTGTTGCACCTACCCAAAGTAATGTCCTCATTGGCAAGATCAGATCACAAATTGTTCTCCTTTGAAATAAATGTAATGGTAGAACCCCCATCAAACCATAAAATCCTAAATAATTTTTCAAGGCAAATTATCTTCTAAGTGATACCATAGGCAATTTTAAAGCTCCATCTAACCCCAAAAATATAGAGACCTACGCAAAAATGCACACAAATGCCCAGTATAACCATTTAAACAACTGCATAGAAATGGCAGAATCCGACCGAACTAAACTCAAGTCTAGCCAGAAAAAGAAATCACCCTGCTGGACCCCTGACATAAACAGACTAAACAACAGAAGGGTGCACAACAGAGAAAAAATATCTCATTAGTCTCAACAGCAAATCAGAGAGCTACGCAAGACTTCAAAAGCTAAATAAAACACTAAATAGCCTCCCAAGCAAAGGATAACCACAAAGCATTTTTTA
The DNA here is from genome assembly GCF_019279795.1 of Protopterus annectens. NCBI lineage: Eukaryota > Metazoa > Chordata > Ceratodontiformes > Protopteridae > Protopterus > Protopterus annectens. The sequence continues at coordinate 922,446,940 of NC_056732.1, forward strand.
GTTATATCTGAAATCTTAAGGGCAGCACTCAAAAATGTGCTGAGTTGGCTGTAGATGACACTACCTGTACTCAGCCAGAAGAAATAGCAAATCTGCTGGCTGATATATTCATCTCAAATTGCACCCCGCCCCCCATCACCTCTGGTCACTCCCCATAAAATACCCCTACCATTCCTTTGCTTGTTGCCACAAATGAGCAGTTTGTCACTGTGCTTTCTAAAGCTAGGAACATGGCATCAATGAGCCTTGAAAGAATCACAGGATGGCTATTATATAGTTTGAAACATGACCTAGCAGGCACACTCAGAACTTTATTTAACCACAATCACCAGACAGGCTTTGTCCCAGTTGACTGGAGGATGGCAACAGTCATCCCTCTGCACAAGAGAGGACCATCAATGGACCCAGGAAACTGCCCACCAATAAGTCTGACTATCCTCATATGCAAGGCTATGGAAAAAATAATCATGCACCTGATTAGCAATGACATAGGAAAACTGCAGACTCTAGACCCAATCCAGTTCGACTTTTTCAAGGGTGGTCATGCCTCCTCAATCTGGTGGACTTCTTTGAAAAGGTAAGCAAAGCCGTGAATGAGGGTAAGACAGTGCATACTGCCTACCTTGACCTGACCAAGGTATTTAATACAATATCCTACTTGGATATTATAGATAAACTCAAAAATTGGGCATAGATAAACTCACAAAATTGGGCATAAACCTCTAAGTCAAAAGTTGGATAGGCAAATGGCTCACTGATAGGGCACATGTTGTTAGAGTGGGAGAATCCACATCCAACAAGAGGCCAGTAACTGGTGGAGTACCACAGGGCTCAGTGCTGGGCCCCTTCCTGTTTGAGATATACTTCACAGATGCCAGGGCTAATTTAGATGGCCTTCGGTTGACCAAGTTTGCTGATGACTGCAATTTGGGGGCAATCACTGACTCCCTAAATAATGCTGATACCTGACAGAATGCTCTTATGCAAGCTAGTGATTGGTTCCTAGTGCCATGGCCTAAAACTAAATGCAAGGAAGTGCATACTAATACCCTTTGGGAAATGAAATACCCCTGCAAATGACAACATTAATAGCAGCCTCACTAAAAGTGAACCCAGTGGTATGAGATCCAAGTACTCAGATAGATAGTAACCTGAGCATTGAACATCATGTGTCCACAGTGGTGAGGAATTCCTTTTAAGTGGCTCAGCTTATAAGTAAGGGCATGGCATCCAGATCTAAGGGTGTCATAGTACCAATATACTCAGCCCTCATTAGAGCGGTAATAGAGTACAATACTTCCTTTGGTATGTACCTCACCATGCACCTGCAACAGCTGGAGCTTCCTTAGAGGTTTCTCACCAATAAAATACAGGGTATAACCGATATGTCAAATGCTGACCAGTTAAAAGCCTTATCACTGTATTCAGTTTCCTACTGATTTTGAGGGGTTATCTGTACCCAACCTACAAGGCAGTCTCTGACCCAGCCCTGAGGGAAATGTTGCATATTCACCAAACTAAGTGAATGAAGGTTAGCCACTCCAAAGATCTAAACCTGATCTCTGTATCCATGACATGAATAGATCATGCTAAAGAGACAGATATATGCCCCAGAGGTTGCCTCCCATCTGGAAAGGCTTCCAATTCACATCAAGCAGAGCTCTTCTCTGAACATCTTCAAGGAAAATCTGGGCCAATGGATGGGAAATTGCAAATGTACTCCTGGGTTGGTGTCCATGTCCCTTACTGATAAGGCAGTATGTAAAAACTGTCAAAACCCTGCTTGCTGACCCATGTTATCTTTCCCCTAAAGGTATAAAATTGGGAAAAATATGTGTAAAACTGGCTAGGCTTGTAAGGACTCTCGACTCATTAGTCTAATAATCTCCCATGTATCTATGAACTTATGAAAATACAAAAGTGGCAAACACGCAATTTAGGCAGACTTCCTCCTAGTAAGGAAAGGGTACTGGGGTGAAATCAGCAATTGCAAAGTCATCTCCAATAAAACAATTGTCTCACAGCATAAAGTACTGGTCCTCAGAGAAGGCTCTAAGGTCAACAGAGACCAGGCTGAAGACATGGAAGTTGATAGGAGAGAGCACAACAGGTCAAAGAATTTCTAAGGGCTCTAGCACTTGAAAGAAAGGGGGAAATAGGTAGAGTTGAAGAAGAATTGCAATGCCTACAACAGCATGTACAAGGGCTACAGAAGAGATATGCAGTTGAGTCAGGTATGGAAATAAGGTACATAAGGAATGCTTGTAGTGGAATAAAGAAGTCCAGGAAGTTATCAAAAGAATGAAGGAGTATGGGAAAAAATCTGAGATAGAAAAGACAGACCAGGATCGGAAGGAATACTTGTTGACAAAGAGGCTAAAAAATTAGTTGCAATAGCAAAGAACAAGGCATCAGGTGCACTTTACCAACTTCTGGAAAGTGACTCAGTAGATGGCACAGAAAATCTCTATAAGGTTGCAAGGCAAAGGCAGAAATATAAAGAAGATAATCAGACACCCTTCGTAAGAAATTCCAGCAACAACCTGCTCACCAATCCGCAGGACATCAAAGGCAGATGGAAAGAGCATTACACTAGCTTCTGAATGAAGAAAACCCCACAGAAGATGCACTGCCCCAGACACAGCCTATGGTGAGGGAAGAAGAAGAGCCCCCCTAGAAGAGATAAGGGCAGAACTAAGGAAAATAAAGTCACAGAAAGAAGCAGGCTCAGATGAGGTCACAACAGAGGTGATCAAGATATTGGGTGCAATAGGGGATAAATGGCTGCTGTGGATACTCATAGCATTATGGCGAGAAATAAGTATCCCAGATGTTTGGAGAATAAGCATACAAGTGTCAGTGTTCAAGAAGGCTTAAGAAGCTGAAAGCACTTATCTCAGCTGGGAATTTTTTGTGTATTAAACACTTTTATTGTTTTTCTTCGACTAAAGAGTATTTTTATCACTGTGACACAAAGCAAGCTCATGGTGGAGTACCTTGAAGACTTTCTTACTTCAAGAACAAATGGGACATTCACAGCTATGGGCAGTAGAGAGGTATCAAGTACCTATCGCACTGCATGAAACTACTGGAGAGGGTGACAGATAAATAAATACACAGAGCAGTAGAAAGTAAGATTGGAAATGTGCATTTCACATTCAGATCAACATGCAGCACAACTGACCTAATGTTTGCAGTGAGACAGATATTTTAGAAGAAGGTAGAAATTAGGACTGAGTCCAACTGGGCATTCTTAGATTTGAAGAAACCATATGACATGGTCCCAAGAAAGACAATTTGGGCAGTCCTGCCGTGGTTTGAAGTGCAAGCTATGTACAAAGACCCAATGACTCAAATACAGTCAGTGTTCATTCTTACAGAGGAGTTGCCAGTGTAAGTGGGTGTGCATCAGGGTTCGGCTCTAAGCCCACTCCTGTTCATGCTGGTGATGAACTATATTAGCTGTATGTGGCATTTCAGGCAGAATCTGAGCAAGAACTTTAACAAAGGATAGGATAATGGAATGTAAAATTGAAGGCACATGGGACGAAACTGAGTAAAGATAAGACAGTTGTAATGGCAGCAAATGGGGAAATTCAGAATAAGCTGAAAATTGAGATAGAAGGGAAAACAGTGGCACAGGTTAACAGCTTCAAGTATCTGGGAGAAGTGGTTGAGAAGAAGGAAAGTCAGAATGAGGAGGACAAATATAAAATCAGAAGGGTTGCAGCCAACTGGTACAGAGTGTCAGGCATAGTGTATGACAGAAGAATGCCAAAGAAGCTGAAAAGTAAGTTGTACAAAACAGTGATGTGACCAGAACTAATGTATGATAAAGAAACTTGGGCAGTAAAAGTAGAACAGCTGAGGGAAAGGTGATAGAGATTAACTGCCTGATATGGGTGGTAGGATGCACATTGTCAGAAAGATGAAGAAATTATAACAAAAGAGCAGAAGTCAAAGTAGGTCTAGTTGCAGAAAAGGTCAAAGGGAACAGATTACTGTGTTTTAGGCATGTGTAGGAAAGCAGAAGACAATCTGGTAAAGAAGATTTGGAACAGTCAGAAAGAAGGCAAGAGGAAATCAGGGCATCCAGCAAACAGGTAGATGGACTGTGTGAGAGACGACCTGTGACAGTCGGGTATGAGTGTTGAAGAAGGTAGGAGAGTGGCATTCAATAAGGAGAGATGGCAACAAGTAACACTACACCCTGAACCTATGTAGAAAATGGGAAAAGGGGGTTGATAATGATGATGAGATTATAAATACATATATATATGATACATAATTATTATTATTATCATCATCATCTGCTGCCTAAGCAGTATTATGCAAAGTCCAAATGGCTGCACGTTTTGAAATTATTGCAGATCAGTGCTGTCCTAAAACTGAATTAGAAGTCTGTTGTAACCTGGAATGCCATATCATGTCCTTGGATTAAAACATATTTATATGGTTTGGAAAGACTGATGCAGTAAGCTACTGTTAGGTGTATGTTATAGGGTCTACTTCATAACACTAAAGTTTCATAATGTTGAATTTCATAACATTGAGACCATAAAATCGAAAATTCAAAACACTGAAAACCATATCACTGAATCTTCAAGGTACAAATGTGATGTTTAAATATAACAATTTTTCAAATCTGGTTGGTTTCTTTTTTTTTCACTAAATATTTTTTTTATTATTTCAAATAAGATGTCTTAAACATTACATGAAATAAAGATAAATAACATATTTACAATTCTAAAACATTACTAACTTCAAACCATTATATAACTATTTACATTGGTGTCTATGCAAATAACATTGAAATTCTATATTATATAGAGTTAGAAACATAAGATGATATATCTTCTTCGATATTTTCAAGTATTTCCAGTACTTTCATCCAAGAGTAATAGTAAGAAGTAGATCTTTTAGTTCTGTTCTTCACTGTTAATATTTCCATGTGAGCAACTGTTGTTGTTAAAGTCTCAAATTCCTTGAACGTAGGGAAGCCTCATTTTCCAGTGTATAGTTATGATTTTACGGAAATTGCCAATAGTGACCATAGGATTTTAGTGTCTTTTTGGTACACAGTTTGGAATAGGAGTTGAATAAAATTAAAGACTTTGTTAATTGAAAATTATCATTATAAACAGTCTGAAAAAATAATTAATGGATTTCCAGTACATATTGAGACATATACATTCATAAAAACATGCTGCCAATCTGCTTTTATCTTGATATGGCATCTCCAACATTGATCTTCAATAGAATACATTTTGGCTAACCTATGTGGTGTATAGAAACTTCTGTGTAGATATCTCCAAGTGAATAATTGCCAGTATTTTGATAATGTAGAAAATTTGGAAGATTTTAGAATATTACTTTTTCTTCTTCAACTGGAGGATGGTTGTTTATTAAAGTATAATAATCCCAGTATGATTTTTCATGATAGTTTTTTGTTTTTTAACAATTTTATAGATATTAGACAAATAACCTGTACCCTGATAAGGCTGTTTTGTGATAAGAATAAGGTATTCAATGAGTTTTGGAGCTTCATGTCTAACTGAAGGTTGCATTTGTTCTATTTTATTTATAAGAAAATGTCTTAGATTTTGTAAAACAGCCAATTGTCTTTATTTATATTATAATTATAAATTATCTGTTCCTTTGTTAGAATTTTCCCTTTCTCTATAAGTTGATGCCAAAAGAGTAATGTTTCTTCTTTAAGTATATTTATTTTAGATATTTGGAATGTATCTAGAATATTTGGTGTAAAAGCTATAGGGAAAATAAGAAAATCCAAGAATTAATATTTGGTATTTTGTTTATATATGTTCTGAACACTGAAAGTGTAGAACTTACATAGTTTGATGGCAATTTATTAATATTATTCCTTTTCCTAAAAATAATCTTTTAACATCCATATAAGGGGTGATGGTATTACTGTTAAGTTGTCTTGTATGTGATTATAATTGATTTCTATGTAAATCTGCTCATGGGCTTGTTTCCATATAGGTGTGTATGAATTATTTAACCATAGTGTTATGTTTTTAATAACAGATGAGGTAATATATAAATCAATATCCGTAAATTAATTCCACCATCTTCCCAATCTGGCAAATGTTTATTTAAGGCTATACGGGTTTATTTGGAAACAATAGAAAATTTAAAATTAGTTTATTGTATCTTTGAATAATATATTTGGGAGGTGGCAATGAAAAATTTTGTATTAAGAATAATATTTTGGGAAATATGATTATTTTAATAAGATATAATCTGTCTGCTGTTGAAAATATATATTTATTCCAGTAACCAATTGTTTGTTCTATTTTGTCTAGTATTTTATTATAGTTAAATATTAGAGAATCTGTTAATTCATTGAGTAGATTTATTCCCAGATATAATAATTTACTTTCTGTTACTATATATTTGGAAAATCTTTTGTTTATATTATTTTTTTTTTACAATTACAGGGCATAATTTTAGTTTTGTTTTCATTAAATTTTAAGCCTGAAATATTTTGAAATTTATTCATGGAGTTAAATAGAGCATTCAAAGACTCATTTGCATCTGAGAGAGTTAATAGTATGTCATCAGCAAAGAGTTGGATTTTAAGGTTTAACATTTTATTAATACAAATGCCCTTTATGTTATTGTTTGATCTGATTTGATTTGCAAAGGGTTCTATGAGTAATGCAAATAACAATGGTGATAAAGGGCAACCTTGTTTAGTTCCCTTTTTATTGTTATAGGGCCTGATCTATATGATCCCAGTTTAACATATGCAGTAGATTTTTCATATAGTATTTGGATAAGATTATTAAAATTAGAAGGAAAGTTATATTCTTTTAAAACTAGTGAAAGAAAGTTCCAATTAACAATCAAAAGCTTTATTAATATCTAATGAGATTACATTTAAATTTAGGACTTTATGTTTGCTATAATCTATTAATGTTAGTATTCTTTTAATATTATCTGAAGTATTTCTTCCTTTAATAAAACCTGTTTGATCTTTGTGAATTAAGAAAGGAAGAAAGTGTTTGATCCTATCTGTATATAGCCATAAACATCTTGTAGTCTATATTGAGTAATGATATTGGCCTATATGAGGAACACTGTTTCTCATCTTTATCTGGTTTGATAATTGGGGATATCAATGAATATTTCCAAGAGGGTGGTATATTCAAATCTTTATTGGCTATATCATATACTTTTAATAATAAAGATATGGCTTGATTGGGTATTAATTTATACATTTCTGGTAGCATATTGTCTGGGCCAGGTGCTTTATTTGTCTTGAGCTTTTAATTTGTGATTTTAATTCTGTCATATTGATTGGTTTGTTTATAATGTCTATTTGTTCTTGTGTTAATTTAATATGAATATTGTTTTCTAAGTATTTTTTATATCCTTAGTAGGTGTATCTTGAGTATTTATGGAATTATCAATGTTAAATTGGAGTCTGAATGCTTCTAAAATATCATTTAGTTCCGTAACTCTTTTGTTAGTATTGGGAATAAATATTTCTTTTATTTGCTTATATTTAATTATTTTTGTTCTATTAGTTAAGTATCTCAGGTGTGCTGAATTAGTAGAGTATGAGTTTATTTTTATCTTTTCTAAGTTAATCATAATCTTATGGTGTAGCAATTCTGTATACTTCTTATTGATTTGTGTAAGTTCTTGAACTTGAGTAGCATTACCCTTTTGTATTTCCAGTTTCAAATTTATCTGCTTTGTTTTGTAAGTCTAGCATATCTTTATTCCATAACTTCCTTTTATTTATGTACCAGGATAATATCTTCCCATATGTAACTGCTTTTAATGAATCCCAGACATATATTTCTGAAATATCTTCTGTGTAATTTATTTCTAGAAAGTTTTTGATTGTTTCTTCATAAAATTCTTTGAAATCTCTCAATTTTGTGATATAGGAAGGTATCCTAGTAATGGGATTTGAATAAAATGGTGTAAGCTCTATCTCAAAGACTATGGCATTATGATCAGATAAAGGACAATTTATGATTTTGACTTTGTCAATTTTTGTTATTAGGTCATTGGCAACATATATTCTATCAATTCTAGAGTTAGTTTTATATCTATGAGAATAAAATGTGAAGATTAGTGAGTCTGGTTCTGCAAATTCATTTATATCTTTTAAATACAATGTATCTATAAATTTTGATAGTGCTTTAGAGATGGGTTGTTTTCTTCTTTTGGATTTAGAATCTGTATCTTTTCATTCATTATACAGTTGAAGTCTCCTGCCAATATCAGGCTACCCTTAGTTAAATCAATTATCTCTTCAAAATGCTGTTTAACTGTTTTTAATCCTAGTCCTGGGATCCAATATAGATTTACTAACGTATAGATTCTCTTATTTAACTCTATTGAAACTAGACAAAACATACCTGATGTATCTTGATGAGTAGTAATTATTTTAGGTGTTATAGTTGAGTTTAAGTAGTATAGCTACTCCTCTTTTTGTTTTGTATTGAGAGTTTATTAGTACTGTGTAATTATTAATATTTAAGTTGTTTATATCTCTATCTAATAAGTGTGTCTCTTGTAAAAAGACTATTTGTGGTTTATGTAAGTTTATGTACTTGAATAGGCTTCTCCTTTTATTACTATTATTTAGACCATTAACATTTATGGATAAACATTTCATTTCCTAGTTTTGAGTTTGTTTTATGTGTAAGTTTATGTAAATATTGTTTATTCTTAGTTCCATCTTGGATACAGAATTCAAAAGTTTTTCTTGTATGATTTTTGCATGTTTCTGAGTGACACCAAAGTGATAGAATAAAAAAAAACAAAGAACTTCCAAACTTGTAATTCTTAACCTTAAAAACCATTCCCTATTGCTATGAGGTAATATACCTCTTTGTTTGGTTAGTGAATCTAACCAAACAAACTTTCTACCCTCACAAATAATATTTGGATCAGTTTCTCTTATCCTTTTAGTTTTAAATAAAGATAATTGAATAATATATTAAGATAATCTAATCAGCTAAAATATATACATATATTCTTTACTCATCTTATTGTAATTCAATAATACTTACTTCTAAGCAGGTTTCAAAAAGGTACACATATTTAGATTAAGGTAGTATCATTTCAAAATAATGTAGGGCATTAATAAACATCATGTTAAAATCTATAACTGTATATTTCATACATCTGTTGAAAACTATTTACTGACATTACTGTATAATACAGTACCATTGTTGTGCAATTGTTTTAGACTACTCAAGTCCGAAACCAGTGTTTAAATTAATATTTGCAAAGTCATATTGGAATAAAAACATGAATAGTTCTGAAACCACATCATATTTCATGTTTAACATAAACTGAAATGCGATACAATGTATAAGTATATTAATATTTCTTTAGTAGACATTAAATATGTTCCTCTGATTGCATTTTTCAGCTTTTCATTGACAATTCCCATGGCTGGAGACAACAAGATCACAATTTAGACAGCTCCCTTATCCAAGAGACCACTCATAATGTTGTTACCTGATTGAGTGTCTTGTTGCCAACACTTCCATCAACCCTCAGAGGGACCCTGCACAATGAAAACTGACACAGTACAGAGGTAAAACTGCAGCGACTTGACCACACCCTCAAAGCAAACATCTATGTATATCACACATCAACTCCCACAGCTTAGACTGACACCCAACCAGTGAGTCTATCTGCTGACAACAAGTGCTGGAGATACAATCCTGACCTACTCAACACCAGTAATTCAATCCTATGACTGAACAAATGTATACTGGAGAACACATCAAAACAATGGAAGCTGCCAAGATTCAAACCACCATGTACGAAAATATTACAGGCCAAAATTCCCAACCCATTTTGCAGCAAAGAGACAAAACGTATTCAAACCATGGGGTAACACCTTTACCACGTCAAAAGGTGTCCAAGAAGCTTGTTTTTCCTCCAACATCGGAGGACAGCCACGATGATCCATGCACTGCAAGAGTACCATTTTATCCTGGCAATTGCTTCACGACTGTATATATAAACATTTAATCCAAATCATTAACTGGCACCACAACAATATTTCTCAGAAAAGCTGTTTTACAGCCAATGACCAGACAGAACGCATCATTGAGAGGATACATTTATCAAATGTCAAGTTCCCCAGCCATAATACAAGTGTCTCCTCAAATCAATCCCCAATAATCTACTGCCCACCAAACTTGCAGACCAATACTGGCATCCTTTCATGCAGTCACATTGAAACACAAAATACAGGTCCGCTGATCAGGAACAACCAGGCTCTCAACTGCCAGACAACACACCCGTCTGCAGAAAGGTCCAAGAATCATAGTTGCATTGTCAAGCATCCTTGTCCACACTAACAGTAACATGATATACCCGCATACACTAGTATTGTGTCATTCTTGATAATGTAAAAAGCCAGACAATATTATAAGAAGGGTGAAGCCACAGCCAGGCAACATAACAAGAAGAGCACAGCCGCAGTCACCATTCAGATGAGCAAACGGGAACAGCATGAGCCATCTAAGGATGGATAGCCCGTTGAGTACCTGCCACAATGCATGCCCATAATGCATGGCAACCCAGTAACAAATTAGGGTGTGGGCTAAGCCTCTCCCCCTTCCACTCAAATCAGATCCAACACAATATGTGTGTAGAACACAGATGCTTCGACAAAGCCCAAAGCCACATGGGATATAAACATTGTATAATTGACACACCGGGTCAAATCCACTGTTGTTATGTAGTTGCCTATACAATCATTGCTTCCACTTTCTCCATCTAGTATACCATAACGCCATCTAAATGTTTGATTTGCCAAATGCACATCCAACCTTCTTGTTGCATCCCACCTGCCCACCCGAGGGCATACCTTGGCAGCAGGACATCAGTAGTATTCTGCAGGAGCACCAGCGTGGGAAATGGCAACCCTCCCCAAAACAAACCTGTCAGTTGCTTGACATTTACTAGTTTCTTTAGAGAATTTGTAAAACAGCAGTGATTTTATTTGCTGATGATTAATTTCTGCTTTTTAAACTCTGCTGTATAAAACATAGTAAGGGATAGCTAAAATGTCTGGAAATCTAAACTGATAGAAAGACAAGCAGATATATGTCCTTATCTATCAAGGTGCTAGAAGACATCAGTAGCCATAAACTGAAAGTGCTTCAAAAATAAATATCTGTGTATATTTATATGAACCTTTATATTATTTATGTTTCCTTAGAAGGAATTTAGGTTTCTGTATCTTTAAATGTGAACCTAGCTTATTTTCTGACTAGACGCGTCAATTAGAAAGAGTCAGGGGATGGTACACAAGTAAATGCGACAAGCAATAAGTAACTCAAGTTTCTAGTGATGTTTGTGGCTGTTAAATTGTCTCGAGAACCAAGCAGGAAAAGGTATGTGTTTTTTCTTTTTCTTTTCCCTCCTCTTATTTGGTGACAAACTCATGTAGTGTGCAAGCACTCTAGTTTGTGGAGTAGTGTTCACAACTGTCAAACTTTGCATTTTAAACATGCTATGCCTTATTTCTCTACAAAGAAAAGACAACAGGATATCTAAGCTAGTCACAAGCATCTTTCAACTCCGGATGTCTGGAGCCACAACACACCTGACTTATAGCCTCAAAATATCACTTAAAACATATTTTTCACTGGACTATATCAGTATGTGCATATGGGTCAAAGGTAGAACATCTTTTAAGATTATTTAAAGTAGTCTTATGATACATCCTAACTGAAATACTTCATTTCAAAAGCAACACATTTCTGCCCAGCATTAGCGTTTATCCAAACAGGGACACTTTTAACTTATAAAAGTAATACTATCAGGGATGTAACTAATAATAAGTTATATACAATATAACCATATACTGATTAAAGTATTATAAGTTAATGAAGATTTTATAAAAGAAGAGAAAATAAAAACAACAAAACACAAAGAGAGAAAATAAATAAATAAATAAATAAATAAACTATTTGGGAACATTATTATGCATTGATTACTCTGATTAAGAATATGAAAATAATAGATGGATAATAATGAAAAATAGAGTAATGTTTAAATTATGCTTAGTATATTGATGTGATTTGAGATAAATGTATTTACATTTATGCTAATTTTGACATTTAAAATATAATTGAAAACAGTACCTGTTTTGGTGTAACTTGAAGACAGTAAGAACTTTTCTTTTGTTGTTAGTATTATTATTTAGATTTTTACAGAATATAACATATGTAAGATTATTTGTCCTTTAGTTTTTTTTCTTTGCTCAACAGTTTTCCAATTATTTACTTCAGCATTTCTCTTGTGTACTTATTGTCCAGTCCATAGATTCTTCATGTGTTAGGATGTTGTTGTTGGTAAGGTATTTTATTGCTGAATCTACTGTTTCAAAGATTTTTATTCCATTTGGTAGAAAACTTTCAGTCTTGCTGGAAATAAAAGATGGACTTTCAGTTGCTTTTTCTTCAAGGTTTTTTAATTGGTAGAAATTCTTTTCTTTTGAAACCACCTTTGTAGAATAATCATTGTCAAATCTTATTAATGAATCATTGTATTTGATGGGAGAATTTGCCCAAGCATTTCTTAATATAAGATCTTTATCTTGTGTAGAAAAAGTCTCACAATTATAGATCTCGGCTTGTTCTTACCGGAGAAGAAGCATTTCCAGAAGCTGCTAGTGATCTATGCCCGTTCTATACCATATGAAAGAGCTTCAGGTATTTTTGTTACATCTGGTATCCAGGTGGTAAGAAAGTTTATCATATTGTCCCCTTCAGATTTTTCTGGTAGACCATATATTCTAATATTATTTCTTCTTGTTAGGTTTTCCATATCATCAAGCTTTTCTAGTAAATATGTATTCTGTTGAAGTAAGAATTCAATTTGTTGTTCTTCTATTTGGACTCTAGTGTCAATGTCACTTAATGACTGTTCAATAAGTGATATCTGTCCTTTCTGCTGTGTAAACATTTCTTGAAGCTGTTCCAGTTGTTGTGAGCACTTTTCTTTAAAAGTATCTATTTTATTGTCCATCTTGTCGATTTTATTGTAAGTTCCTGTATATTTGTAATGAGAGACTGCAGGTCTTTTTTGAGAGAAGAGTCTTGTGCTGTATTCCTTAGATGACTCATGCTGTAAAGCTGATATTGGTGCTGATTTTCCAGTAATTAATTTGACAGGAATTATTCAAGTTCTGACAATAAAATTTTTCTTATAGATGCTCAGAGTTATTAGAAATAAGTTAGTAATAAAAATTTCTTCAAATTAAATATTATTTTGTAAAATTCCTGTCAGGAATTGTATTGAGGTAAGAGAGCTGAAATGAAGTGCAGCTATCAGTTCATCATCCTAGCCACGCCCCTCAAATCTGGTTGGTTTCTAATAGATTGTTTCTATCATTTTCTTGAATTGTGAGGTTATTTACTGGGATTAGCCTCTGTTGGCATTAGTCCTGCCCCCGGATTCACTAATCCTCCGTGTAAGACTTAATAAGTCTTACTCGGAGACTGCAGTTGAATGGTTTGACGTCAGCATTCCATGAATATTCATGAGGGCACGCTGACTCAACCGTAACTCTTACATGGACTGAGTAGGAAAGCAGGGGGCGTGTCCGACTGCCGAGCAGTCTAAATGTGCACGCCCCTGCAAGGTTTTAAAAAGCATAATGTCAACACACAACAGCGAGTTCACTCAAATGTACTTGCACCCAACACCACACTCCCTGACATTGTAAACCCCCATCACACTTATATAAAGTCAATAATTATATTATTTTTTTAAATCCACGATATAGCTGCCCGTATTTGCTCATGTGTGCGCGGGTGTGCCCATTGCTTAGCTAGAGTTAGCAATTCTGACATGGAAGAGCATAAGAAAGAATGTTTATGCAAATCGCATCAAATTGCAATAGCGTAATGGTAGAGTGTATGTATAAAGAGAAAGCATTCACGGTTCGAGTCCCACCACTCACCTTCTTATTTATGTTTTAAATCAGTATTTGAAATAATACCAGACATATATGATTAAAATTTTATTAAAAGCAGTGACATGGCCAATGTATCAGTGAACAAACTAAATATTTTTAAAGGACCCAGATATATAATAGCCTGCTGTTAAGCAACGCTTTACACAGCTAAATACAGGTGCCCATAGTTTAATAGCACTTTACCCAGCTAAATAGAGGTGCCCATAGTTTACCCAGCTAAACAGAGTTGCCCATAGTTTAATAGCGCTTTACCCAGCTAAACAGAGTTGCCTATAGTTTAATAGCACTTTAGCCAGCGCAATAGAGTTGCCCAAAGTTTAAAAGCGCTTTACCCAGTGCAATGTGTTTGCGCGGATGTGCGGCCCGCGCCAACCAGGGCACCGTAGGGCACCGTGGAGCAACATAGAGCTAAGTTGCTTAAATGCAGCCACACCCCCTAGCCTGTCTAGACAGTATTAAAATAAAAGAATGACAAGGATCGAACCCAGGACCGTGTGCATTATAATCAAAGCACAGAACCACTAAGCCATGACAACATAGGTAAAGCAGCCACTATTACCATTCATAAACTTACGAATGGTAGTTTAACCATTACTAAGCAGGTCTGCAGTCATCCAAGAATTTTACAAAATGGCCAATCACAAAAAAGTGTGGGAAATGCGGCATATTTAAGCCCCATAGGTGGGAATACTCGCCATAACTGATTGTAGCTCACATTTGCAGTCAGAATGGCAGGTGCAGGGGAGGGTTCACGCTTCCGAGCACAACGTTGGGGCATCGAGGAGTCCAAATACATGGTCTGGCTCCTTGTCCACCGTCACAAGTCAAGACTCTTGCAGGGCCAGTTCCAAGGGACGGAGTACAAGGCAGAGGCTTGGAACCAGTTAGCTCGTGACCTCACCAGTGCCACAGGCATTCCTCGGACTGGTGAGCAGGTCCGTCACCACCATGCAGACCTGAAGAGATGAAAGCAGGACCGCCTGAACCAGTGGATACAGAAGGCCCGTGGGATGCAGAATGCCCCACAACTGAGTATGTAGCCATGGAATGCAGTATGTAAGAATTGATAATGGAGTATGTATAATGGATAGGTATGTCTCAATATCCCTTCATTTACTTTACAGCTGCAGGTTACCGTGCTGTGAATCAGCAAGCCTATGTTGACAGGCTGATAAGGCTGTGCCACCAGGCAGGTTAGTGATTATTCTGCATGTATTGTTATATACAATATGGGAGAGAGCATGAAAGAAAGTGTTGTAGTCCAATAAAACAGCCATAGAATTGCCTGAATAAGTCCTCTGCATGTACTGTCAGATAAAAACGTCAGAGAGGCAGAAAAAGAGTGTAGTAACCCATTAAGAAAGGTAACATATGTCTGGAATAATATCTCTGCAGGCACTGTCATATAACATAAGTGAGTGAGCCTGAAAAAAGATTGTTCTAACATATTAATAAAGGTATAACATGTCTTGAACATGTCTGCCATAAACACTGTTAAAACAAATAAAGGAGTGAGCCTGTGGAAAAGTGTGCAATGTCATTAATAAAGGTCTAAAACCCAGAGTGTGTCTGTGTCACAGAGTCTGAAATGTTGTTGTACCCTTGCATTATACAAACAGTACTGTTTGAAAATGTGCTGGCAACCCAGAGTTATGCAGTCCCATATAAAATGGGTGATGGAAGTGCTAGTAGCTGTGAAACATATATACAGTCCACAATAGTCAGTTACTGGCTGGCATGAATAAGTAAACCTGGCACACATGTAGCATGTAATTATTCACCAGAAATGTGAGTGTATGTCAAGAAATACAGGGTTCTGTACAAATTGAAGTGAAAATGTCATGTGAAAACATCCCAGATATGTAGATAAAGAAATACAAATGCAAACAAGAAATATGTAGCAGTAACATCTGCATCCTGGACAGTTAGTATGTCAGATATAGTTCAGGCATATACTGAACTAGCCAAACCCATGACACAACCTAATTTATGGTGGCAAGTGTAATAATACAGGTAGGGGATATACACTTGCAGTCACTGGGAATGTAGTTTAGACATTATAAGATGTTAACCGAGGTTTTTTCTACACCCTACCATATGTGCATAAACCATGCAATTCCACACCTCAATGGGTATGTGTAACCTTAAATATTTGTTGGGACATATGTCCTATTGTTTTATAAATATTTGCATTGATGTTGATGCATGTGCCCTGTTCAAACACCACGTTCGTGGTGGCCTGTTGCTGCCAAACATCCCCGCATGCTGTTGGAATATCCACTGTCATTCAATATATGCATGTGTTATGCTTGCTGTTCAACTGTTGGAACCTTGGTGTGTTGGGGTAATGGGAATATTACTGCATGCTGTTTCAACTAATCTGGAATGCTGTTGTTTATGTTGTAATTAAACACACCTAATCACAGAACGTATGGGAGGGCCAGTCCCAGTGGACCCACCTGTCCCTCCTCAATTGGTGAGTGCACCTGGCACCAGCGGCTCTGGTGCCCAACCCGGGCTCCCCTCCTCTGTTGGTCCTGTGCCACCTTCGGGTGGAAGCACTGCAGGGGATGGGGCTCGTCCCCCCTGTGCAAGCATGGGTGGAGGAGGGCCACCTGTCACACTTGCTAGGGTCCGGACTGTGGTACGTAGGGAGATCCAGCGTTCAGTCACTGATCCCCTACGCCAGCTCGAGGTGAGAGTGGCGCATCTCTTGGGTGAGCCTGTCCATCCTACACAGCCCTCAGCACAGCCACTCTCAGGGCTGTGAAGGTGCAGTGGTGACTGCCCATGGGTGGGGATCTCAGTTCCACTGTTAGCATCTGTGGGTTCATGGGCTTGCGATTTCCAAACATCCTTCCCCGTCAATTGTGTTCACCCACCCATATGTCAAACTCCACCCCTGTATGCATCTTGTTTGTCTTGTCTGTTTACCTCCCCAATCTACCTCCCCAAATATACCTACTTCCTCTACCTCACAGTCCACTCTCACCTGAAAAAGAAAATAAAAAAAAAGGGCAATCTGTTCCCACAAAAAAATTACTCCCCATACATAGCTGCCCAATTTGCACACATGTCCGCTGGACATGTAAAACTGATAATTCTAATTGGCAGTACAACATAATTTGTTGTCCTTTCTCAGGGGTGGAAGGTTTCAAATTTCACACCAAATTTCAAACATATGCACAGCTGTTGCTGGTAAAGAAATGGGCAGCTATGGACCTTCCCTACACCCATCCTGCACATCCCGAGCTGGTTTCCCTACTGTCTTTCCGTCTTTGTGCCACCTTTTTCACTACTTTCCTATCTCCCCATTTTCTTTTCTTTAAAAGAAATTAGCACGGGGTTAGCAGGAGTAAGCACGTTTAAGCAGTAGTTAGCAGGGGTGCGCGAGTGTGAGCTTGTGTGCGCTTAGCTAAGCATTGCTAAGTGTCACGCAAACCCACGCAAACCTGCTTACAACTGCTTAAAAGTGCCTTAGTCACTCTGTATGACAAGGCCCTTGTACTGTTCAGCAGCAAAATAAAATACCCTTGTCAGTCTCGAACCTGGGACCTTGGACTCACCAGTCTGCATGAAGTACCACTACACCACAGCAGATATACAAAAACTTAGTGCTGAAAGCAATATATCATGCATTACCATGAGTGAATGTAAAGGGAAAATAGGAATGGCATAACACAAATCCTGTTCTGTGGGCCTTAACCAGCAGGTGTTGTGGAATTGCATGACATGACTGTGAAAAGAGAATCAGCCATGCTAGTAGGGAATAATGTTACAGTAGCTCCTTACAAACCCCACACAGTATCAGAGCAGGATAAACACTGGCATATTTGCATAGGTCACAGGCCAGACCTCCCAACAGTGACTGCTCTACAGTGATGACCCTGATTTGTAAACAAATGTTAGCTGTGCCCCTCTGACTCCCTGTGAAATGTAATAACAGTAGGCAGAAAGGTGGGGAATCTCACTTAATGACAAATGTCAATAAGTGAGAGTAGACACTGCTTGCACGTCAGAAAAGGTGTAGTAATACATATGCTCTGAATCCCCCAAAGTCTGAACTGCAAAATGTCTGAAATATATCACAGGTGTATCCCAGTCATATGTACCTTTCCCTGTGGCTGTTCAAATATATGCGTGAGAGTATCTGAGGCCTGGAAGAGTCAGAAACACACAGGCATATCAGCTTGTCTGCTGTTACACACTCTGCAAATAGCTGTAGAATGAATCCCACAAGCATGCCCTTATGTAGAAGTACAACACAGAAATATCAAAGGATGTAGCCATGTACTGCTAGCAACCACCTGTGACAATGCCATTGTTCAGGTGCTGAAAAGACTGCTGTGGTGCACAGTAAAAGAATACTAGGCTGACCTCTGTCTACCATCTGGATATGTCCACAAGTGGGAGCTACTCAGACAGACTACTAGCCTTTATAGACTTGCAGGTACACAGCAACTCTGCATGTTCAGTACGATAAACATCACACGATAATAAATAATGTACTCTGCACTTCTGCACCCCTACTCAAAGGTACTATATACCCTATAAGTCAGGCACAACCAAGGGTGTAGGTAAGCATACACAGTAGTGAAATATGTCCAGTTGTCCTGAGCAGACTGTGCTAATATCAACACAAACAAACCACAAACTGTTCAGAAGTGAGTAATGTACTAATGACAGTGTAGCAGTTCACAAACAGTGCATTTGCCTGGTATTCATTACTGGTAGTACAACACACTTAGTTGTCCTCACCCCTCTCTCAGGGGTGGAAGGTTTCAAATATCCCTCCTAATGTATTGCATATGCACAGCTGTTGCTGGTAAAGAAATGGGCAGCTATGGACCCTCTCCACACCCATCCTGTACATCCCAAGCTGGTTTCCCTACTGTCTTCCCCTCTTTGTGCACCCTTTATCACCACATTCCTATCTCCCCATTTACTTTTCTGTCAAAGAAATGAGTGCAGGGGTTAGCAGGAGTGAGCACTTGTAAACAGTAGTAAGCGGGTTTGCACCAGTGTGTGCTAGTGTGCGCTTAGCTTAGCATTGCTAAGATAAGATAAGCTAAGCCAAGCTTGGCTTAGTATTGCTAAAATAAAATAAGCTAAGCTTAGCTTAGCTTAGCATCGCTAAGCGTCATGCAAACCCGCTTACAACTGCTTAAAAATGCCTTAGTCACTCTGTATGACAAGGCCTTTGTACTGCTCAGCAGAAAAATAAAAATCCTTGTCAGTCTCGAACCCAGGACCTTGGACTCACCAGTCTGCATGAAGTACCACTACAGCACAGCATATATACAATAACTTGGTGCTGAAAGAAATATAACACACATTACAATGAGTGAATGTAAAGGGAAAATAGGAAAGCCATAGGAATACATTGCAATAATTACTGTTGTATGCCAGTTAATTCTCTAATTCGAAAAGAAAGTACATACTCCCATGTATCCAGTGTTCGGATTAGGAGCTGTGAGTAAACCTACACAC
Organism: Protopterus annectens; assembly: GCF_019279795.1. NCBI lineage: Eukaryota > Metazoa > Chordata > Ceratodontiformes > Protopteridae > Protopterus > Protopterus annectens. Next base: position 922,466,429 of record NC_056732.1, read on the forward strand.
TGAGAAGAGTGTACTGGAAGAAGCAACAGTCAGGTTTCAGTACAACATGCATTTCACTGGCTACAACCCAGCTTCAGATATGAGACATATACCAACCTTCTGACTGAGACAACAGTGTCCACAGCAAACAAGCATGGTCCCCACCTTGCAAAACTGAAAGGGCTGTGCCTACCTAACCTATCATTTTATAGCAGTGTCCTGAAATCACAGTGAGAACTGCAATTACCGCACAGCAGGCTGCATACAATTACTAAATGGTGGGCACCAATTGGTGCAGAGGCCATCACATGCACATGTGGAGATACCTAGAAAAGCAGCCTGTATCTGCTGTCCACACATGCAATAATATCATTGCAACAACTGGGAAAGAGAGACAGAGCACGAGCGAGAGAGACAGAGACAGACAGACACAAACAAGCAGAAGGAGACAGAGGCTGAAAACAAACAGCAACACACAGAGGAAACAAAACCAAAAAAAAAAAAATAAAAAAACAACACCTACAACAGATGGAGGTGAGGAATACAAAGGTAAGGTATGTAACAGATATGTATTTGGTGACATCCGAAAGATGTGTCTGAAGGGTACTCTACATACTGTGAATCATCCATATGTGGCAGCAGTCCGTATCTATATGCACATGCACATTTGCATAGAGCAAGGGACATACTGCAACTGTTAGTGAAGGCTGGACATAAGTATGTTGTTGAAGGCTGCTATGTGCACATATGTATGTAGGTTGTAGTGTGTGGCATTGCAGAAAGCAAGCAGTGCCGGTATATGTCATGTGGTGTTAAACGCTGTGGGACTGAGCTACAGGCAGTGAGGCCTGCAACAGCCATACAGCCTGAGGACAGCAGAATGCATTCTGCACATCATTGTGCAATAGTATTACATAACCGTATGTCTCACAACTGTTGCATCATTGACATCCCCACCATGAAAGGTGGGCAGTATATGTGCCTATATGTGCAGCTATATGTACAGCAATGGATGTTTACATGTATGTGTATATATATACATGTATATATACATATATATGTGTGTATAGATATATATATATGGATATATTTAGATATATATGGATATATATGGATAAATATAGATATATATGGATATATATATATATATATATATATATAGATATATATAGATATATATGGATATATGAAGATATATATATATAGATATGTATGGGTATGTATGGATATGTATGGATATGGATAGATATGGATAGATATGTATGTATGTGTGTATACACACACACACATATATATATATATATATATATATATATATATATATATATATATATATATATATATATATATATATATATATATATATATATATGTATATGAGAAAGAGTGAGGGAGACACGGGGTCATATGTACTGCAACAGGTGCCTGTTGTCCAAGGCATGGACTGAACACCAGTGTTGATACCGCAGTGCCATACCCCATTCTAAAACACCTTACGCAGTAACTGCTATATAGGTGGTAGACTGCCTAACCCTGATGGTGTCAGAAGGGTACATGGGACACAGGTGGACAGTAGGCTCCCCTTTGATAATCACAGTGACAACAGTAGTAATGTAATCTGTACGTGTCATCACAAAAGGTGTGTCATCTAGGGAAATATAGGTCGGTGTTCCCCTCTACTCATCACAATGCCCCATGTGGTATGTACCTCACATGACAACTACAGCAAGTGAAAAGGCCACAGACATACCTAACAAAGTGTAATACTGCCCTCAAACACATGCCCTATGCAGACTGACTCACAAACCACAGCTAGAGTGCGTTGCATACTGCCCACCCAGAGGTTACCACTGCCGGACATACAGAGGTATGTCACACCCATAGCAGTCAGCCAACCACCATGACAACACCTCACAATCCCTCCAGGCTACATGACCTAGGGCCCTAATCCTTGTCACCTCAGTAAACAGCACATGCTGGAGATACAGGTTCCTATCCACAAATATGCCATACTCTGGACTAAACCACCCAGCATGAACAAACAAGGCTCCTCATTAGCAGATGTCATACATACCCCTGATGATTGTTTTGGAGATAGGTAATATGCCCTGGGAGTCACCTCTGTGTATCCGGTTGACAGGAGCAAGTGAAATCACATTACATGTGTGTCAAAGGTCAGGGTAGCATATGGCTAGGCTGCTCTATGCCCTAGGGCCAATAGCGTATTACCAACCTATGACACAATGCACACACACACATGTACTCAGTGCAATACCTGCTATGTGAGTCGGAATGAGTGTGACAGTGACTGTGTGCAAGGTTTGTAAAGGTGTGATAGCTTAGTGTGAGGTTGTGTCTGTCATGGCAGTTTGTGTCCTAGATGTGAGGCCGGAGAAAGATGTGTCAATTATTGGGTGCAGACATAGTAGGATGGCATACGTTGTGATGTAGTTCCTTGTGTACGACTGTGGTGTCCCTATGTAGGCTGAAGCAATACATGTATGCTCAGTAAGTGGTACTTCTGGTGACTCCAGCTCACATATGAACTGTTGTACTACCTGAAGCTGTAGGCCTAAACAGCACAGTATGGTGTATGTTCACAGTCCCTGGTAACACGGTCTTTTGTGTTTCCTGTAGTCTGCATAGATTACATACCAGAGGCATAGGTATCTGTAAGTAGGGGCACACAGTACTATAAGGTACACAGGAAATGCTCATCTGTGTCGGCATACATCTGTGTGTTGTATGTATGTCTGATGTGTGTTTAATGATGCCTGTACCATGCCCACAATGACATGTGTGTTACAGGGTATGTGTGTGTACCTAGCAACATGTATACTCTGTTACAGTAGTATGCCAGCTATATTAACAACCATGCACATATGTTAGGTAGGGGTATGGCATCAAAGACTAGGGTGGTTTACCGGTAATACTGTAAACATACATGACATTCATTGCATTGGATGACACATTTCTTCATGCATTAGCTTGATATATACCCCTGGGGCAAGGTTGTGCATTGTATCCCAAACAGTGTGCCGACTACTGGTGTATACTGGTGTGTTATATGGAGTGTTGCAGGCACTGTCAGCCAGTTGTGGGCTGAGCACTGATATGTGGTATTGAATGTGTGTATCCTCTGATAGACAGATAGATGCTATATAAAGCAGTTAAGTGATATCTGTACTTCATAATGTTAAGTGTGCCACATGATATGCTCACACATATCATTTAATTGTCTTCCAGGGTTATGGCTCATCAACGTAATCCATCGTATTCAGCTGCGGAGGAGCAGGAAATTCTGAACAGCCTGGCGCAGCACTATAACCTGCTTTTTTCCAGGGCCAGCCAGCACCAGCATGACCGTATTGCACTGTGGCAAGACCTTGTTCGCCGGGTAAATGACATAGGCATGTATAACTGGACATATGAGCAGGTACGCCATCACTGCAGTGATTTAAATAGACATGTCCGGCGGCATGCGTTTGATATCCATAGGCAACAGCTTGCCACAGGTGGTGGGGCGGCCATACATCTCCCCTTCACCAGAGTGGAGGAGCTGCTATTAAGCATGGTGGCTCCTGGCCTACAGCAGCAACAGCGTCACACATGTGTCATCATGGAGGCCGGAGCCACCCAGCAGGATGACAAGGAGTGTGCAGGTAATACGCCCTAGCTGTAGACTACTGTTACCTGTATTGTTAGAATATGCATATGTGAGATGTGTACTGTGTGTTTAGCAGTTGTGCTGCCTAATGTGTGCAATAGTGATATTTGGAATAGTATCCGTACACCTGTGACTGTTGACTGTTGTTCCACTGTCGTTTAGCACACTCACAGTAGCTATGCCACTGACAAACTGTGTCATATTCTTCTAAGTCCCTCTGGTGTGACAGCAGGGCAGACAATACATGCTGGTGAGTGTGTTAACACTTTAATATTGGTAATGAAATGTGCATGTCATAGGTGAGGTGTAGGCCATGTACACGCAACACACCTACGCATAATGCATGCTGTGCATGTTTGCTGTGAGACATCAATCATCTCAGTAAAGTCAGGAGCTGCCTCAATCACATGCAATGCACAGTGCAGCAGACACAATTGTGGCAACACTGTACTGCACATTGGATATGCATAGTTGCTACAGCTATACACAACAGAACACGTTTATCATACGCAGTACACGAACATATGCTACATTTGGCATTACCACACACCCGCTGTAAGGTCACACTTCAGTATCCCACATGCCATGCACATACACATGATGTACCTCAGGGGTAGAGGCCTATCATGGGGCTGTGCAACACTCTGCAACATATAACACAGTCATGTTAGGCAATGCTCCCTATTGGGCACCTCATACACCCATGTACAAGGTGGCTATGTAATTGTGAACGTAGCCATGGCACTGCAGTTCAGGTACAGCATGCTAGGTGGTGGTCTTGCACACATTAGTAACTGTGAGTGACCACAAGATGCATGTTGATGATGGCACAGGGTACTACATCCCATCCAGTTACAGTGATCACAGTACTACTCATAGCAGTCATTGTTTTGCACCTCAGTGTTATGTGTGTGCAAACATATGCACCTATACACAATATGCATAGCATGTTGTCTGTGTGCTTACATATGCCAGTATACACAATATGCACAGCAGTCACCATCCACACAAAGTGTCACATATATGTCCTGGAATGCTAGTGGGTGTATAGGTCACTTGACACACATTGGGTATGTGTGGTGTTTAATGTTGCAGTCATGTAGCATGTCATGCCATGTCTGGCACCCACATATCTGCAATATGTCCCACACTCACCATAACCACTGTACACTGGCCATGTCGAGCATTGGGATTCCTTCACGTCAACATGCACCGAACATCCCGTGTGTGTACATAGAATGCATGTGCTACACCCGTGCCCACTATTATCTACAATGAACACAGACACTGCACGCAGACATGGATATCTATGTGTCAAACAGATAACACATGCAGCCATGGCATGTATACTTGTGAGTGATGGTGCACAGGGCATTGCAGAGCTGATAATACCTGCACAGCAATGTTGTGTCCATGTACACATTGTGTTCCAGGGTGTAGCCAATCACTGAACAACTACACAGTTGCATCAAAGCCATGTATACTGCCATTTAATAGGGGTGTCTACACTTGCACTGCATGGTCTTGTGCAACACATATTCTGCATGCTGACACGTGTGTGGTGACTGTCTACCTTGTGATACTGACACCCACCTTCACCCACTATAGAGTATGTGTTGGTTTGCTGGTATGTGTGTGTATGTGCTGTTGTGAGGTGTGTATTAGTGTTCATATGTGCATGTGTGAATGTGTGCATGTGTGCATGTGTGCATGTGTGTATGTGTTCATGTGTGCATATGTCCATGTGTGCATGTGTCCATGTGTCCATGTGTGCATGTGTGCATGTGCAGACCGTAAAGTGTGTTTCCTGTCTTTCTCTCACAGGTGCTGAGTTAGGGGTTGGCGAAAGCAGCAGGCAACCTGAAGCCACTGCCACGAATAGTGGTGATGATGACACATGTATTTTGGCACAGGAAGATTTGACAGGGTCTGTCTTTGGTCCACCAATTGACAGTACACAGCGTTCGATCCCATCTATGCGCACACTCATACTGTCAATACATCCCTCACCACCAATGGCCATAGGCGAGGGACAGCATACAGTTGGCATTGACCAGGAGAGTGTGGTACCCATGGCACTTGCATCCCCTCACAGCAGCCATAGCCATAGACTCGGAATGGTACCACATAGGTGGAAATCCAGGGGTTCTCGGGGGAGCACCACTGGTCGTATTGCCCCTGGCAGGCGTGCCCTCACAGGTCTTACAACGACCAGTATGTTCCAGGCTGTAATGCAGGCTCAGGCACATAAGGAACGGTACACCAGGCAGGGACTTGGGGAGCAGAGGGCACATTACACCGCTATCAATGACAGCATCCGTGACCTTGCCGGTGCCATCCAGACTTACACCGAGGTCGTTGATAGACATTGGGGGAAGACATTAGATACCCTCCATAACATGTCTTCTATGAGCCAGGACCGTGCGGGACGGTTGCGACGTTGACGCGGATGCATGCCAGCAACAGCAACAGCTGGCAGTGGTTGTGGATGGCCCACAGTTCACAGCTGCTCCCGTAGTGGCAGTACCAGCCCCAGCAATGCTGGGGCTGGCCTGTCCATTGACCATCCCAGTAGACCACGTGCATGTGGCTCTGGCCAGTCCCAGCAGGGACATGGGTCCAGTCGTCATACCTCTGCCTCTGATGACAGTACCCAGAGTCAGTACCCGATACTGTCCGTAGCACCCCTGCCAGGCACAGGTACTGTGTCCATGGCTGGAGACAGTGATCTGTACAGCCTAGCAGGTACAGTCTGTGGCTGTCCCACAAACTACCGTATATGGCAGCCACATGGTGGAGCTGTGTGCATGCAGACACACACACATTAACCAAACAACTAGGGCTCACACATACACACACATTACATCAACATTGGCCCATGCTGTACTGTTGTCCCTCACACACACACACACACACACACACACACACACACACACACACACACACACACACACACACACACACACACACACAGACATGTCGATTGGATGGGTCAGTGTCAGGCTCTGGCAAACAACAAAACGCCCTGTGCATATGATGATACCTGTGTCACCTCCTGTCATCTGCATCATTGACGGAGGGACAGGCTAACATGGTGCTGATGCATAGGGTGACACTATAGCAGTGTAGCAATAATAGCAAGTTGTCAACAAGGAAGTGTAATGACATCCTTGTAAGTATATCTTAGCAGACATTATGCATCGAAGCTCTCATTGTCAATGTAGCATTGTTTACACCACTGTTAGGTCTGAGTATGTATTGTCCACCCATGTGCCACTTGGCTGAAGTGTAATGTGTTGCCAGCATGTGTTAGTGAGTCAAATGTACGTATGTGATGTGTGTAGTACAGATTAGCAAGTGTACATCTGTGAACATGGTGGGTGCGCACTGTCTGAATGTACGTGCATAGTGGACATATGGGACATGTGGCATACCCTGTTGTACACATTAACATCTCATAGTATCTTTCAATGACCAGTATGCATTCTACTACAGTTATGTACTAACATGGGTAGACGTGTGTATGACATGGGTTGACACTATGCTGTGGGTGATACCGTTAATATCTGTCAATGATTTGCGGTCTGGTAGTATACACAACCTCAACAGCATGACTATAAGCAATCATTGGATGATGTCCTGACAAATGACACACAGTAGTAGGGAACCCAGTAATAATTGGATTCTTCCGGTGCTACACTATAACACTTACCAGTGGTAATGACCGCCACCCATTCCTGTGACCACACCTGTTTGGCATATAGCCCCCTTAGGTACATGCAGACACACTAGGGATGTGTCCATCCAAATCTGGAAATGCATGGATTGGCCTACAATGCATTCCCTGGATGGGACGCATATCCTACACAAGGGTATCATACAGACAGATACCTGTTGTCTGATACATGCTGTATAGCAGTAAGCCGACTATGACATAGTCATCCTCATGTACTATACATACTATCCCGTCAGTACCACATAGGTGGTAGCCCTCAACATGTATGTTGGGTACCGATGTGTACATACAGCCTCATGTTATGTCATGTGTCCCTTGGTATCCACATATCCATAGGTATTGTGGAGTCCCTCGGTGTATCACATAAGACATTAGAGGCCTGAATGCATATCCACAAGGCAGTTGTACACCTATAAAGACTGTCCATTCTTGGCAGTCTTTGTTGTGTATGACCATGTCTGACATATACCCCAGGCATATACCCTCACTCACACTACTCTTAAGTGACTGTCATGGGTGTGTGTGCCACAGTTGACCTTGGCCACAGAACACAACAGTGGACGACCTTGTCACATACATACACATGTGACCTACGATCTGAGAAGCAGCGACACAACCTGTAAATGGAAACAAATGTATTCATGTAGTATGCAGGCTTCACACCTATGTACTGATTGAGGGGACATGTACACATATATATTTGCCATGCAGATACCTGATGTGTGCAATGCACTTACTGTTGTAATCATACTATGTCATACCATAGTAAAAGCAAAACCCACACCGCATTGACACACACACACAATTAGCATTTGCAGGATTCAAACCCCTACCTAGCTATGTTATGATAATAGAGAGCGATGCATTAACACAGCACACTATCTGCTTTACTTGCTTTTTCCCCTTCTCCTACTGTATCTGTAGGATGGTGACATCATCAGACTTTCCAAAGAGGAATGTACCTCTTTTAGTGAGTTTTCCCAGTCTCCAAAAAGGGAACACCTCTCAAAGGAAACTATACACACACACACACACACACTGTTTGCAGGATTCAAACCCCTACCTAACTATGTTATGATACTAGAGAAAAACGCATTAACATGGCGCACTATTTGCTTTACTGGCTAGTTCCTCTTCTCCGGCTGTATTTGTAGGATGGTGACATCATCAGTCTTTCCAGAGATAAATGTAGTGTGTTTTCACAGTCTCCAAAAAGGGCACTCCTTTCAAAGACAATTGCACACATACACACTCACTGTTTGTAGGATTCAAACCCCTCTCTAACTATGTTATGATACTACAGGGAGATGCATTAACATGGGGTGCTATTTGTTTTACTGGTTGGTTTCTCTTCTCCTGCTGTATTTGTAGGTCGGTGATATCATCAGACTTTCCAAAGAGGAATGTACCTCTTTTAGTGAGTTTTCCCAGTCTCCAAAAAGGGGACACCTCTCAAAGGAAACTGCACACATACACCCCCCCACACACAAACACACTGTTTGCAAGATTCAAACCCCTACCTAACTATGTTATGATACTTGAGAAAGACGCATTAACACGGTGCGCTATTTGCTTTATTGGTTGGTTTCCATTCTCCTGCTGTATTTGTAGGATGATGACATCATCAGACTTTCCAAAGAGGGATGTACCTCTTTTAGTGAGTTTTCCCAGTCTCCAAAATGGGAACACCTCTCAAAGGAAACTGCACACATACACCACCCCCACACACACACATACACACTGTTTGCAGAATTCAAACCCCTACCTAACTATGTCATGATACTAGAAAGAGAAACATTAACATGGCACGCTATTTGCTTTACTGGCTGGTTTCTCTTCTCCTGCTGTATTTATAGGATGGTGACATCATCAGACTGGACATAATGATGTGTGTACACTTTGTTTTATGCCATTCCAGGAATGGTCATTGTGGGTCAGCAGGTGTCAACAGCTTGAACAAGACCTCAGAATCCTTACCTTGTGTGATCTATCTGTGGACACATTGACATTCCGTCATATGTCAACACATATTTATGCACAGCTTGTTGGTTTTGTGGATACTACATGTGTCTGGGATGTTGATAAAGGGCCGTTCAAAGTCTATGTGACACATGTGTAGATGTGTTCATTGATGTATGTCCTGGGTGGCTGCCTTACAAACAGTCTAGGATGTTTGGGAACCATGATCCGCACATGAACATACCACAGTTGGTAGGGTTGTATGTATGTCAGCTTCCAATAGCTCTGTTTATGACTGCAACCATGATGGACTCCATGACCTTGCAGATCAGACTTCATAGGCATACTGGACTTGACTTCCCATGGTGTGTTGTGCACCAACACTTGTGGGGAGTGCCATATGTAGCTGTGACACATTCAACGATTACACATCCTGTGTAGGGGGTGAGGTTCAGCTGACTGTTCAGGTGCATGATCTATTTGTTCTGTAGTTTGTGCATGACACATATTGGGAATCAATGTATTCCACTTGCTGCCATGCTTTTGGCAGTGGGGGTAGCTGCTCATCCATTCTACATGTTATATCTCCTGGTATGATGATATGAACTATTGTCAGTGGGAGATGGGTATGTACATATGGGCCTGTCTGTCATGATGTTGGCATTGTCACTCAGGTACAGTTGGCCCTGACTCAGGACATATATGGGTGTACATTGCTATTTATGACATAGCTGAAGGAGGTGTCATGATTCAGTCTGGACTCCTTCTCAGCTACTCTTTACAAAACACCAATGAACATGAGCACTAATCCCTGTTATACTCTTTTACATGCTTAACACCCTACTGATCCTTTGTGATCAGGTTACAGAGTATGTCATGATAATATCCTGGCATGTCCAGGGGTCGGTTCCGTGTGTACTCTTCAGTCCAGCTGGTGGATATTGTGATATTAACACAATGTCACAACTGCCTCATGTACACAGACAACCCTCTCCTCCTCCCGACAAACTCAGATATATATGTGAGATGCACCTATATAGACATACAGGGTGCTGAACTCTCTCGACCCATGACTGGCACAGTCTATCAGGTGGTGAAGGTAACCACACACACCACATATCAGTCTCACATATCCTCTAGCAACAGCACTCAAACCACATTATCACACATAGACATACTCGGATGCTGTAAATGTACTCTACCTAAGCAGCAGAGACCTCCAAAGCAGACACACACACACACCTGCTACCCCACTACAATACCCACATATCACATAGTTCACAATGTCAGTGTGCCACACAGTCACTGCCATTCGGGCTAAACAACACACCTAATACACTTGTAATAGGCAACACTTATTGTCAGACACACTGACGTACCACTCACCAGCCCTAACAAGGGAATAGTCAGTTTGGGCTGTCTGTTGGGTGCCAGGATCTGCCGCATAACACAGGCAGTCAGGTCACTCCAAAGCAAGTACAGGACTGGCACCATCATTGTCCATGCTGGTGTGTATAACCTCAGACGTTACTCCCTGGACCACATGACATGATACATGGAGGGATACTCTGATCATGTAGCCCAGGCAAGTATGACCCTGACCTTGTCTAGCATCCTACACCCACCAATTATGATGTCACAGTATACGGACACACATATCACATTTAACAGTTGCCTAACAAATTTGCTTAATTCAGAGGGGATACAGTATCTGTCAGCCTATGGTGACATGCTCAACATGTCACGTAGCTTCACTATGGACAGCTTGCACCTGACACCCTTAGACTTTGGAATGCTGGCTAAGGCTCTTGCTACCACCATAGTACCTTTTTTAAGCAGGGCTCAGAAGACAAACCCACCTCCATAGGCATTACAGGTTAAATGAAACTAAGGGTAATGCTGCTCAACAACAGTTGTGTTAACCTCATATTGCGGCCACTCAGGACTCTCCTCAGTATGGAGGTTAGCAATATCTGTGCACTGACAGATGCCTGGTTCAGGCTCGCTTATGCACACCAGCACTACCAGGTTATGTTTCATACCATGCTGTCTGACAACAAGACTTGGAACAGACAACAGATCTAGAGGGAGTATCCATATACATCACAGATACACAGACCTCCGGGTTAGTAGCACTGCACAAAGCATCACAGACCATACATATACAACTACCATTGTGCAATACTGCCTTTCAGTTTGTTGCCTGCTACAGAACACACTCCCAAACTCAGGAACCACACTCGGCTTTCGTGGGAACTATGGAGAATATGAAGGTCTCCACAAACACCATTATATTGTGTGACTTCATATACACAAATATTGACTGGGGATACTACTCAAGCCCCGACACCCTCACCCAACAGTCGCTACAATTTGTAGACTCATATGCTATGGCACAACCAGTCAGAACAGCCACAAGGGGGAATACATATTGGACCTGATCATCACCAACATGGGGACTCTATGTTCCACACCAGCGATGTACCCCTCATTGGTAAGGTCAGAACATACATGTATCTCACTGGACATACATATACCCTCCACACACCCATCCTGGGTAATCTTGGTGAAATTCTCATGAGCCAACATCTCACTTCACTGAAGCAAGGTGGTATCCTTCAGAGACCCTGAGACAGTGGCAAATACGGCTCACACTGCTGCATCCTTTACATACACATTCTATGGACACCTAGTGGACTGCATGGATTGTGCTATCCCAAATAACAACAGGACTCACTACTCCAATGGCAGGGGACATGTCTGGTAGACCCCAGCCATTAATAAGCTGTACAACATCAGGAGGAAGCTACTACATGATAGAGCACAATCCCAGACTGGGAATGCATCTGTGATCTGTACTAGCAGACAGCTACAATCACTCATGAACTTTTCTAAAAGCCGCTTCTACCAGACAATTGCAACAGACACGTAGGACTATCACACAGCCTTCTTCAGTTATGTCAGGAACCTGGGTGGACACTCACTGATATGCTTTGAGTTACTGCATACTGACTAAACCTACCCTGAACCCACTGGCATTGCCAACATCCTGGCAAACAGGTTCAGTGCAGATGTCTCCCACCCATCCCCCCTAAGGAGCAACTATCCATCCCGACAGAGTATAACCTCCCTGACATCACACAGTAACAGGTGAGTGCTGCCCTCCCCAAAGCGTACATCACAGTATCAATGTGACCAGACGGTGTCCCAGCCTGCATCTTACACGAGCATCATGACAGACACAACCCTCACATTACATCACTGTTCAATACCGGAGTTACCACAGGATATGTACCCAAGGAATGGCGTACAGTGACATTGGTCCCACTCCACAGAGTTGGTGCCACAACGGACCACAGACAATATTGCCCTATAAGCCTAAGTAGCCTGTTCTGCAAAGCTATGGAGCGTATTGTCATGGGACTCATACACATAGATATCGGGAACCTACAGACACTGTGTCCTACACATTTCAGCATTGTTGTGGGCAGATCTTGCCTCTTGAACCTGTTTGTATTCTTTAAATGGCTAACAGGTCCATTGACATAGGGACGGCTGTCCACAGAGCCTACCTGAACCTTGCAAAACCCTTCAACACAATAACCCACTGGGCCATTATGCATAGGCTCACCAGCGTCGATATGGACACATATCTCACATGATGGATTGATACCTGGATCAGGGATAGCACCCACATGGTCAGAATTGCAGGTGCCATGTCTGACTATACACCAGTTACACATGGCATCCCACACGGCTTGGTCCTGGGACCTCTCTTGTTCAGTATATTTGTCTGATGTACAGGCTACCACAGGGGGAATATGGCTGAACATGTTTGCACTTGACTGCAAACTGGGTGCCATGATCAACTCTCCAGCTGCCACATGCATACTCAAACAGGGTCTCACAGAGATGGATGACTGGTGCCTGAGCCATGGCCTACAGCTAAATGCCATTAGTTGCATAGTCATCCCCTTTGGGAATAAAAACATGCCCACACATTACCACATAGGTAGTACTCCATTACATATGGTAGGAGTTGTTAGGGGTTTGGGGACATGACTTGTTCGTACTGTCGCCTTTGACATTCACGTTGCCAAAGTGGTTGGACACACCTTCTATGTGGGCCACATTGTCCCATATGGTTTCACATCTAGATCGAGTGAGGTCATTGTGCCCCTATACTCATCACATCCATGCTTGGTTACAATGCCACATTTGGGTGTACCTTACCCGACACCTGCAGCAACTGTACTGGCCACAGAAGTTCCTCACCAAGCAGATCTAGGGACTCACACAGATGCCCTGCACAGTTCAGATGCAGTAACTCCAGCTCTACTCAGTCGCTTACCACCTACTCAGATATGATGTGTGCCTGTTGTTTACAGATATACCCAACCCAGAATTACTGGACATGCTCCACCTCAGGATATCTGACTCCCTTGGAGCTACACACTCCAGGGAGGTATACCTCAGCACAGATGTTAATAGGACATTGTGGAGGGACAGAGTCTTATCCCAGAAGATCCACTCACTCCAGAATGTAATCCCAGTTTCACATAGGCAGAGCCACCCACTGAACACCTACAGGAGACATCTTGATGACTGTATGGGTGATCGTATGTTTACCCCTGGGATATCTTCTGTGTCCCTGCTAGACAGAGGCACACTAGCCTAAATGTACATGGACTATCTTGTGTGACCTACTATTCACACACACAGTGTAGTAATCTGACAGGGTTGCGAATGCCAAACACACTCTGGCTAGGCTTGTACATGCCCTAGGGCAGATAGCCTAGTATCGACCTCTGAACCTCTGCTAATGTTCAAGATGCACAATGTTTATTGCTGATACTGTTTGCAGGTCTTTATCATCTTTGCTTTACCAGTTTCTATGAACAACTTCGGTATCTGCAGAACATATTTGATTATGACAGGGTTCCACTATATTATAGATGTGTCTGTTGTCATATAACTGTGTGCACAGGGTGGATTGCTGTATAGTGACAGGTTCCTGGGTTAACACATGCAACTGCCAGATATGCATGGCCCACTGCTGTACTCAGACATGGCCTAAGTGTGTGAGCATGCCCAGTTCTACCATTCCGTGTTTTGTTGCCTGACATTTGTCTCATTTATTCAAGTGTGTGATCATGCCCAGTGTGACCTTTCAGTATGTTGCTATCTGAGGTCCACTACATTTGTTGATGTGTGCGAACATGACCGATAATAACATTTATACTGTGTGTGTTGGAAGTCAGGTTCTGTTCTCACTGCAGGACTCACCTTTGTGTCATAACATGACAAGGATTATGCTGTGCCTGCAGGGTTTCCATGAAATACTTTGCATAGACTTATCAACATTCCTTCATAGAAGTTGACCACTGCAATACTGTCATGGTTTAGTGGTTCAGTACTTTGGCTATAGTGCACAGTGTCCAGGGTTCGAGGCCCATCACTGCTTTATATTTTCATACTAAGCAGACCAGACTGCTTAAGGGCCAGTTAAGCAAATATGAGCATGTTGGCTTTTGTTCAGCTATGACCTACTTAGACCAGGCTTGTCCAACATTGCTCAATATTCACCAACATTGCTGGACGTTGCCCAATATTACTGAACATTGACCACAGTTGTGCTAGTTGGTGTGTGGGATTTTGTTTGCATATATTACATGGTGGTTAATGCTGTTTAGCACTGCTTTATATTGCTTAACACATGGCAATCATGCCTTAGGTGGTGCTGCAGGGCTGCCTATGTCGGATGCACATACTACACTCCCTGTACATGTTTGAAAGCAGGTAGTGTCAACTTAGGCATCCCTTTTACTATATGTGAGTCGGAGAGAGGTATCATTTCCAGAGTTCCTACTGAGCCAGTGCATGTGCTATGCGTTGCCTCTTTGCCAAGGCCAAAGCATACTGGGCATGCCTCCTTCTGCCTACTGGGGCAGGCTCAGGTTGTTCCTCCTCTGAGTCACGCTCTGCCTGTGATGGCCTTGGCAATGGTGGGGGGCTGTTTGGCCCAGGCCTATGCTGGTCCTGCTGCAGCTGTTTTCACGGGATCATATTATGTAGCATAGCACATACCATGACAATTTGGGTACATGTAGTTGGTGAATACTGCAAGACTCCACCAGATGTGTCCAGGCACCGGAACCGTGACTTGAGCAGCCCAAACACACGCTCTATTACATTACGTGTTTGTGCATGTGCCTCATTATGGCATTCCTGTTCAGGTGTGTGTGCATTTCTGATGGGTGTCATCAGCCACTTCTCCAGTGCAGAGCCAGCATCCCCCACTAGGTCAACATGTGGGATGTTCCCATTGGCAAATGTCTGGTACAGCTGTGTCAGATGCCAGATATGGGAATCATGGTAGCTTCCAGGGCAGCCTGCACACACATTCAGTATTATGCCCTGGGCATCACACATGACCTGGCAGTTGATGGAGGGGAAGCCCTTGTGGT
The DNA here is from genome assembly GCF_019279795.1 of Protopterus annectens. Taxonomy (NCBI): domain Eukaryota; kingdom Metazoa; phylum Chordata; order Ceratodontiformes; family Protopteridae; genus Protopterus; species Protopterus annectens. The sequence goes on from NC_056732.1 coordinate 922,482,237, forward strand.
TGAAGTAGACCCTACCCTGCTTGCCGGCTGGTGCTTTGATGCATATGTGCATGCAGTCTATTGCACCCACTACCTCAGGGTATTCCGCTATTTGCTGGAAGAGACGCATATTGCTGGCCAATACCTCACAGGAATTGGGGAAATATACATGATCTCCGACATGTGCTGACATGGCATCCAGGAACTGGTGTAGTACCCTGGATGCTGATGCCTGTGATATCCCCATCATATCACCAGTTGGTCTCTGGAAGGTACCTGTTGCTAATATTTTAGGCCAACACATACCTTGGTTTCCACTGGGATGGGTTCCCCTCTGTTGGTTCTGTGTGTGAGGCGTGGCCTGCACAGCTCAACAATTTGCTGCAGGAGGTCTCTGTCCACTCTATAGCACTCCACTATCTCCAGCTCATGTAGCCCCTGGTAGGTTACCCTGGGCCTGTACACTCTTCACCGTCTCTTCACTGTGGATTGTCCAGCAGCATTTCCATTGTCTCCACCCTCAGCATGTTGCATATGTCGCCTGATAACAGCAATGGCAGCCCCTAACATTTCTTTGTCTCAGTAAAGCTTTTTCAGTTTTCACTTCTATTAGCTTGCTGCAGTGTCTGTTGTGAGAAACATAATGGACTGTTGTTTGCAGTGTTTTAATTGCTAGGCTGGGCTGGGCTAGTGTACTGCCTGTGTAATTGCCTGATTCTGATTGTTTTCACCTGCTAGCTCTGCTATTACTCCCTGGTAGCTTCCTACTATTTGTTGTGCTTCCTTTTTCCTTTCTGTTTCCTCAGGGGGGGAGCGCCGCGCACACAAGCGCAAACATGCGCACAGCAGCTAATACGCGTGCACACATGCTTACACGGACTAAAACTTGCTTATTCAGGTTAAAACGCGTGCACACCAGCGCAAACTTGCCTACAACTCTTTAAACAGCCTTATACATGCTTAATCCAGCTTAAACTCGCACACTCACGCTTACACGCTCGCACTCTGTTTTACTCGGGTTTACACACGCGCATATGCGCGCATACCTGCTCAGCAAGAAATTTTGGTGTTATCCACGGCATACACCTTCCATTTCTTGCCTTTCCCTAGCCTACCTGTTGACACACCTCTTTCCATGATGTGTGAATGACAGCTGACACATGCCACTCTGCTCCAATGAGCTTCACTTCTTTCATACATACCCCCCCCGTGATGTCACCTATCTTCTACTCTGTTACTCCCCATATCCTACTCCTACACTCCACTGACTGTGCTCATTTGCTATGTAAACTTGCGATTCACTATCCTAATGCTCATTTACATAAGATTGCCTACTAGTGCTTGGTTACATGTCTTAGACTGAGCTTCCCCCCTTAGCAACCTCTACTCTGTGGCCATGTTGTCTTCAGCCTGCCATTCCCTTGCATTGTACATTAACAATTTCAATAAAATCCACATTTGTGGGTTTTAATTTTTAGTATTCTGGGTTTTAGAGTGCACCCCGTTTGCGCGGCGCTGCACTACGCTTAAACATCGGAAATCGGCGAAAAAAAATAAATATTATTATTTTCATAATTGCATCAGGAAACATTTTGCATGGCCGTATATTTGGACATTGGCATGCTTCCTGCACTGGATGCAACCTTTATTTGGAGCTGTCATGGCTCTGTTTTGCTATTTGCAGAATGGTACTCAGTTGTCAAATGAGTACATTTCTGCAAATAACACTGCTCTTACTCGGACAGGTTTGGGTTTCCTGAATCGCAAATCTACCTCATTTGCATCCCTTTCGCCTACAATTGAGGTAATTTGCATATCCCAGCCCTGTCCGTGTAAGAGCCTTTTTAGGAGCTCTCTTACACGCCTCTACAGGCTGTTCCTGGATCGCTCGTCGGACATGATGGCTGCATGGAGACTTACTCTACTCTAAGACTCTGTGCAAGCCTTCGTGAATCCGGCCCCTGTTCTTTTTATTTGCTCCATTCTCTTAGGCCTGCTAATCTTTTCAGGGGCTCATGATTTTATGGTGAGGTACTTACACTTCTCTGATCAATGTGATTTGTGAGATCGAGAGAACAGCAGATAGCAGTCTTCTAAAGCTTCTACATTGCTCTATTCTTTCTGGGATAACTAGGTTTTGGGAAATACCCTGGTCATTACTCTTCAAAGATGGGATTCCTAGTTTCTACAGAGCTCACCGCTATCTGCCTGTGAGACCTCCCTTCATCGAGAGAGAGAGGAAGGTGAGCCTGAATCAGTCATACTAAACCAGCTGTTGACTTCATGGAGTAGTAATGGAGTAGTAGTTTTAAACTTGTCCTCCTTTCGGCTGCTGTGTGTCCTTGGCTGAGCGCCAACACCTACACTTTCACCCGGACTTACCCTTGTGTTTTCGCCTGGGTGGAATCCTACACCTGTTTTTCTTCTGCATTCTCAGCCAACTGCTCTAAGAAATTTTATCAAACCCTGCTACCTCCTGCAAGCTTCTAATAGAAGAATTCAAGGAACTTTCATCCGGACTTACCCTTGTGTTTTCGCCTGGGTGGAATCCTACACCTATTTTTCTTCTGCATTCTCAGCCAACTGCTCTAAGAAATTTTATCAAACCCTGCTATCTCCTGCAAGCTTCTAATAGAAGAATTCAAGGAACTTTCACCCGGACTTACCCTTGTGTTTTCGCCTGGGTGGAATCCTACACCTATTTTTCTTCTGCATTCTCAGCCAACTGCTCTAAGATATTTTATCAAACCCTGCTACCTCCTGCAAGCTTCTAATAGAAGAATTCAAGGAAGTATGTTTATTTGCTGCCTAGCCTTGAAATAAAATACCCAGTAAGCCCTGCTAGGTGTTCTGTTTGCTCCCAGCCAAGATAGCCAGCAGCTAACCCCTTTTTTCCCCTATCTCCATTCCCCCCTTACCTAGACCCCTGACTTCTCTTGCTCTCATCTTCCCTCAGTCTAGCTTAATCCTGGGTGAGCCCTGGTTTATTTAAGTGCAATATCGCTTTTGTCCACTAGATGCCACCCTTTCCCCACCAATATCTACTTCTCCAATATCTACTTCTATTTCACTTACCCTAACATTCTCTTTAAATTCTAATCTTTTCTTTTTCTCTCTCTCTTCTTTATTTCATTCCATTCCTACCCACTATTCCTATGCCACCTCCACTTACCTTTGTGCTATTCAACATTCACTGATAGTTTTTCCATGCTCTCCTGACCACTTTGTTCTTCCCGCTCCATTCGCCCTATGGGCTCACTCTGCTCCCCTACCCTGCCCCCAATTTCCACCCGCCCCCAGTACCTCTAACCTTATACCCTGTTAACCACACACCCTTTACCAACGACCACTCATTGAATCACTCCTAGCCACACACCATATCTATATCTCTACTCCCCTTAATTATAGATCCCCTCCCTTCCCACCTACTCTATCTTCCAAAGCTAACCCCTACTCCTCTCCTTCTCCCTACATACATACTATACTTTCTTCTACCATGCCTTACCAATACCAATGTTTTCTATCACTCTTACTCCTGACCACTCTTACCACAACTTACCTCTTAACCTCCTATGAACAACCATTCTTATCTCCTCTTATCATCCCTTCCAAACAAACTCTAACACCTTTTCCTGCTTTATCTACAACCTTCCTTAATGCCATCTTCAAGCCTAGTTTCTTTCAAGCTAAATATCATCGACTAAATCATATTAAATACTCCATCTTAAGCAATAAAAAATTACTTTACCACTATTGTAAACCTCCCCAATATTACAATTTCATATTACTCCACTCATTAAAAGATGGAGACATCCACCCCAACCCAGGCCCAAGCCCTACCCCATCCCCCATTAACTACAATCTATACCATACGATCCCTTTACCTTCTACCAAACCCTCCAAATCACTCTCAATAGCCCATCTCAATATACGTAGTATATGCAACAAAATACCACAAGTTCATGCCCTTCTGGATGTTCAGCAATTCAATATCCTCTGTTTAACCGAAACATGGCTTAAACCCACAATAAAAGAGATGGAAATCATTCCCCCAGGCTATAGCATCTTTCGACAAGACCGTTTAAATAAAAAAGGTGGAGGGGTTGCAATTATCTATAAAACAGGACTACAAATCAGTAAAATTAATTATAATTAATAATAAAGGGATCTGGGGACCCAAGTTGATAGCAATCTCTCCTTTGAAAACCACATTGCCAAAGTGGTTAGAAAGACCTTCTACATAGCCCACCTCATCATGAAGTGTTTCACATCTAGATCAAGAGAGGTAATCATGCCCCTTTATTCATCCCTCATCAGGCCCATCATAGAATACAATGCCCCTTTTGGGATGTACCTTACCCGACACCTGCAGCAATTAGAAAGACCCCAAAAGTATCTCACCAAGAGGATCAAGGGTCTCAAACAGATGTCATATGCTGCTCGGTTAAAAAAACTCCAGCTCTACTCAGTTGCATACCGCCTACTTCGAGGCGATCTATGCCTGACATACAAAGCTATGTCAAATCCAGAATTAACATGCTCCACCTCAGTAAATCTAAATCCCTTAGAGCCACACGCTCGAGGGACTTGAACCTCAGCACAGAAATAAATAGAACTTGCTGGAGGGACAGGTTCATAACCCAGAGGCTCCCTTTGCTCTGGAATAGAATTCCAGTTCAAGTGAGGCAGAGCACCTCACTGAATCTCTTCAAGAAGAATCTCGATAGGGGGATGGGGGATCATAGGTTTTGTCCCAGGGATTACTCCTGTGTCACTATTAGACAGAGGCACAGTAAACTAAACCTTAGTGGGCACAGTATACTCAAATCAAGGGGTGGCGTAAGCCATACAGAATCGGGCTAGGCTTATAATTGCCTCAGGGCAGATAGCCTAGTATGAACCTATGAACCTATGAACCTACCTTCTGCTAACAACATAGAAATAATTATTTCTAAACTGCAGCTTAACTCCCATAAATCAGTTTACATCATCTGCACCTACCTTCCCCCAGGTAAAAATCTAACTATATTAGAAGGCCTCCTAAACTGGCTTTCTTCTAATCTCCCTCAAGAAACAATTCTGCTAGGAGACTTTAATATTGATTGGAATTTATGTAACAACACCAATCCTTCTTCCCTTATCAATCTGCATGGCTTCTCACAAGCTATAAACTCTCCAACTAGAACAAATAAACTTAATAATAAACCATCTTAGACTGGATACTAACAAATTGTCCACAACTAAACTATACAACAGGAACCCTCCTGGATGACCTTAGTGACCACTCTCTCATATATATTATCAGACATAAAATAAGCTTAAATATCCCCTCTTCAGTCAGAACCATCCGTAGCAAAAAACACCTTGACCATGAACTGTTTCTAACCAAACTTAAACAATGAACTGTTCTCCTCTTAAGTCTCTCCCTATAGATGAAGCAGTTAACTACTTTAATACTACCTCCCTAGCAATCCTAGACCAACATGCCCCAATGCGTTCCATAAGAATGAAAAATAAACCAGCTCCGTGGCTCTCAAATCACACTAGGAAACTAATCCTCAGTAGAAACAAATCTTGGGCTAAATGTCGGTCCACAAAGGACATAACTGATCACCAAACCTTTAAAGAACAAAGAAATATAACAAAAAAAGCTATCCTACAAGACAAAAAGAACTTTTATATACAACTACAACAATCATCTCTTCAACAACCACAAAAATTCTGGTCTACTATTAACACACTACTATCCCCAGACAGAGTTGAATCACCTAATCCACTAGGCTCCAACCCTGACTGTCCAATGCAAACAGCTAATGCCTTTAATTCCTTCTTTACTACTACTATACTAAATCTAGCTAATCAGCAAAACCCAGATACCTCTAATTTGCCCAGTCCAAGCTCTACTCCTCTCCCTTTTTACCTTGAACCTATACCCACCTCCTATATCTCTTCCCTACTTCAAAAACTAAAACCTAATACCCCCTCAGCTGACAAGTTACCAGCCGAATACCTCAAAATAGGAGCCAAAGCCATTGCCTACCCAATTTCCATATTGATCAATAGAACCTTAAAAGAAGGTTTAATCCCATCAATCTGGAAAATCTCATACATTATTCCTCTTCACAAAGTTGGCTACTCTACTGAGTTCTCTAACTTTCATCCCATTGCTCTACTCTCCCCACTTGCTAAAATCATGGAGAAATGGTATCCATAAACAACTTATAACCCACCTACTCCGCCATCAGCTCCTAGCTAACTGTCAACACGGTTTTCGGCTGTTTCATAGTACCACCACAGCCTTACTATCCTTTACCAACTGTATCAACAAAAAATCATAACAATAATACTCTATCCTCTGCTTTCTTTGTAGACCTATGTAAAGCCTTCGACATGGTTAATCATCAACTTCTCCTCCACCTACTGAAGTCCCTCTCCTTCGACTATCCTGCCATGAACTGGTTCACAGCCTATCTGGATAACCGAAAACAAGCAGTTCTCTGGCAAAATCATCTTTCTGACCTTCTTCCTACCTCTCTAGGTGTCCCCCAAGGCTCTGTTTTAGGTCCACTACTGTTTTCCATTTTCATAAATGACCTTCATCTCTCTATTCCACAGTCTACCTGTATTCAATATGCTGATGACTCTACTATCATTTGTTCTGCCTCATCCAAAACTGATCTTCATTCTCTCACACAAAAAGCCTTCTCTACTATTGAACAATGGTTCTCCAACCACTGTCTTCTCCTTAACCCAAAAAAAACAAGTTACTGCTCTTTACTCCCTCTCATCTATCGCTCCCTCTTCATTTCACACTTGCATCTGAC